>NW_027643532.1:0-40000 GCF_032717465.1 Coenobita brevimanus
ACATCACGAAATAATGCCACTCCTCATGACATCACCAAATAATGCCACTCCTCATGACATCATCAAATAATGCCACTCCTCATGACATCATCAAATAATGCCACTCCTCATGACATCACTAAATAATGCCACTCCTCATGACATCACCAATTAATGCCACTCCTCATGACAGCACCAAATAATGCCACTCCTCATATCATCATCAAATAATGCCACTCCTCATGACCACCAAATAATGCCACTCCTCATGACATCACCAAATAATGCCACTCCTCATGACATCAACAAATAATGCCACTCCTCATGACAAACCTTGCCCCGGTGTTCTTTTGGCCTCTTGCACTGGTACCCTAAGTGCAACAGTGAAGGGTGTTGCCAGGACTGACGTGTGCACGGGTACTTAGCGTCACCCTCGTTGGATGGCTGCCAGACACTGCCCCTTACTGACGCTATGTTTATTATCATATTCTCTCAGTGGCAACACTTCCAAAATGGCTGGAGTGTCGTAACATGAGCACTGACCCCCTGCTGTGGTGGTAGGTGAACCTCTAGGTCACCCCAGTCCTCTGTGTTCAACCAAGCCACCTCCAGCCCAGAGTGTGCATTGCCTTACATGGCCGTGCACAGTAAACACCCTGGAATGTACTGGTATTGTGATGAGGAGGGGTGGACTGAGATGGTTTGGGTATTTGGGGAGGGTGGAGAATGACAGATGGGTGTAGAAAGTGAGAAGTGTGTTGGAATGATCTCCTGACTGAATGGCTACATCAGACTGATAGTGTTTGGTGGGAACAAAATCACTTTTATTGCTGTGTGGCAACTACAGTATAAGTGCCATGTCCAGGCCAGCTGTACGGTGCTATCATAGCTTCGTTTTTCGTCTCGTTTCGTTTATAAAGGCTCCATCCTGCTTGCATGCATCGGCCTTGGTCACGTAATGGCGGCTCTCCATGATGCTTGATCTCTGGCAGCCTCCCTATCCAGTCCCTTATCCCTGAGGTCACACTCATTGACCTCGCCCCAGGCTTTCTTCGGTCTGCTTCTCGCAACCCTAACCCTAATGTTCACACCTCTCACTTTCTGCTGCCTTATTACTTGGCAAATTATTAACAAGGCAAATGCTAAACACTTACGGTCATATTAAAAGTGTTCAGGAACGACAAAAGCAATTCTCGGCGCAAATCGTGTGTAGGTGAACAGTGAATGAGTTTGGCATAGTATGATGGCCAGCATCACTTCACGATTAGAAATTATAAACGGATGTAATCAATTCGTGCTTAGCCTCTCACTCTCCATCCCCCCAACTTACACCTCCCTCTCTCCTGCACCTTTCTACTCCATCCCTCTATCTCATCCTCGATCTCCCCCTCCTCTCCCCTCCTTCACTCCACTCACATACACTTTTATTGTGCAGGGATAGACTATCCAATGTATTAGGTACATGGTTTAGTCACTTTATTATTTGTCGTGTGTAGATAAACTTGTCTTTATGTCGCTTAATTAGTTACAGTTTAGCATTTACTGAAGATTTATTTGGGTATTTTAACCATTTAACTTTAATACACTCCAGTCAGGATATGTTTTATTTCATGATTCATAGTACACCTGCTATGCTCATAATACACGAGTATACCATAACATTTGTTCAACAATTACGTTTTCTTTCATTGTGTATTTTACGGTAACGCTGAGACAAATGAGGAAGTAAAGGAGAGTTGTTTTGTTGATGTGGATGTGGAGTTACGTGAAGAGACAGACAGACAAAGGAGTAGCGTAGAGTTGTTGATGTGGATATTGAGTTAGTGGAGACAGACAGACAAATAAGGAAGTAAAGGAGCGTTGTGGTGTTGATGTGGATGTGGAGTTACGTGAAGAGACAGACAGACAAAGGAGTAGCGTAGAGTTGTTGATGTGGATATTGAGTCAGTGGAGACAGACAGACAAATGAGGAAGTAAAGGAGGCAGTGTTTTGTTGATGTGGATGTAGAGTTGCGGTGGAGAGACAAACGAGGTGAGAGACAAATGAAAGTGAAAAAGCGTTGTGTTGATGATGGATGTGGAGTTACGTGGAAAGGCAGATAGAACAAATGAAGAAGTAAAGAAGCGTTGTGGTGTTGATGTGGATTAGGGGAGTTAACAGAGATAGAGATGAGTGAGGAAAGTGGAAGGTTACTTAGTGGTGTTGATGTGGATCTGGAGTTGCATGGAAGTGAGCATGACAGACAAATGAGAAATGTAAAGGAGAGTTATGGTGTTAATGTGGATGTGTGGGAGTTACGTGGAAGGGCAGACAGACATATGAGGAAGTGAGGGAGCGTTGTGGTATTGATGTGGATGTGATTGAAAGTGTTTGGGAGGAAGTTTACCCTGAGATCATTTGGCCATGTGGAGATAATGGAGATTGAGAGACTGACTAGGAGAGTTAATATGTGAGTGAAGTGCAGCGTGAGAAAGGGAGAGGGAGGCCGAGGAAGAGGTGGAGGGATGTGGTGGTGAGAAGAAGAGAAAGTGTGAGCAGGAGGGAAGACAGACTGATGCTGGCAGAAAGGACAAGATTGACATGGAAGCTGTTTTTGGCAAAGCATTTCTTTGTGACTAGCTATCATATGAGAGTTTATTTCCACGTAGCTTAAGGGACAGAATAAGGCAATGCTTCGGCTCCACTTACATAGCACTTCTACGTGACTAGCATCATGTTCCAGTGTTAATCTATTGTTATATCTCAAGCAGTGATGATGGAGAATGGGCAATAAATACGATAATCATTTCGTTTCATTTTTCTTTTAGTTTCGTTTCGTTTATAAAGAGCTCCAAGCATGCATGCGTCAGCCTTGAGTCCGCCCTAATGGCAGTTCTCCATGCTGCTCGATCTCTGGTAGCCTCCCTGTTCAATCCCTTGCGATCTCGTCTCAGGTCTTTTTCGGTCTGTCTGTAGCAACCTTTAACCCCCAATATTAACACTTTTCACTTTCTGCACCCAATAGTCAGTCCCCAGTCCTCTCCATACATGCCTAAACCATCTCAATCTACCCCTCCTCATCACAGCACCAATACATTCCGGTCCCATCACTTCCTCCCAAACCATCCCAGTCTATCCCTCCTCATCCACAGCACCAATACACTCCAGTCCCATCCTTCCTCCCCAAACCATCTCCAATCTACCCCTCCTCATCTACAACACCAGTACACTCCAGTCCCATCCTTCACTCCCAAACCATCTCAATATGCCCCTCCTCATCACATCACCAACACACTCCCGCACCAGTACACTCCAGTCCCATCGCTTCCTCCCCAAACCATCTCAATCTATCCCTTCTCATCACAGCATCAATACACTCCAGTCATCCTACCTCCCAAACCATCTCAATCTGCCCTCACCTCATCACAACATCAATACACTCAGTCATCATCCTACCTCCCAGAAACCATACCTCAATCAACCCCTCCTCATCACATCTACTTTAATACACTTCAGTCCCATCCTTCCTCCCAAACCATCTCAATCTACCCTTATTACATATCAATACACTTCAGTCCCATCCTTCCTCCCAAACCATCTCAATCTACCCCCTCTCATCACAATGCCAGTACATTCCAGTCACATCCTACCTCTCGACTCTTCCATTGTAAACCCAGCCCCCCCAGGCCTTGCACTCAGGGACGCTCTACATCCACCTAATCATTGTCATTTCTGTACATTTGAGCCTGCGAATATCCTCTTCCTTTATTGCCCAAGTCTCACAACCATACAGCATTACACTCCTAACACATGCTGCATACAAAGACCCCTTAGCACGGAGGGAGAGCCCTCTCAGTGTCAGGAAAGGCAGCAGCTCCCCTGAACTTCCTCCAACCACTCCTCACTCCTAGCCACACAGCTTGCTCCATCATCATCATCATCATCAATCATCATCATCATCATCCAGGACCTCCCTTTCCTGCACCTTAGGGGGCGGTGAGGATTAACAACGTCCAGAAAGCCTAGGTATGCCCAGTTCAATGAGCCACGCTTCCATTCACTCATCATTCCAAGCCCCGGAATCCTGGCTCCATCAAAAAAAAAAAAAAAAAAAAAAACTTTCACCTCGTTCTGTAGCCTCTCATATACTCATCTGAAGATAACGTCAGTCCGGACACTGTCACGTTAAAAAAGGGCTGCCAAATCCCTGGTTATGTGCTCACACAACATTCATCCAGCCAGCTCGATCTCTTGTCCGTCCTGCTTAGCCTCACCGACTTCCATACATCTCTTTCTCACACTCATCCACACCATATCTCTCTCCACCTTCTCCTTGGCCTACCTCCGCCTCCTCCCTCCTTCAGATTCGCTCAGATATACCTTTTTCACCACCTCTATTGTTACCTCCATTCTCTCCACATGACTTCATGCCATCTCAGTACACTCCCTTCGATTCTGGAGTCACCGAACTTCCTCACTCCACATCTTTCACGAGTCACATTATTTCGTATCCTATCCACCCTTTGTACTCCACATACATTCCTCACCAGTCGCATCTCCACGATTGCTCTTACTCTCGACTTTTCATTTTCATGCCACACCATAGTCTCACATCGATATGTTAAAGTTGGCACTAACATCTCTCAGCACTAACCGTCCTTCATTAGTAAACCTGAAGTGCACCTGCAACACTCAAGTCTGTTTCTTATCAAGGCCTTCATAGCACCAGCTACTTTCCTTTTTTGTGTTACTCTACTTTTCCACTTCTTTTGCACATTTTCCTCTCTTTTCTATCACTGTACCAGGTATTTGAACCTCTCATCAGTTCCAGTCTCTCTCCATTCACTGTAACATCACACAATCTTGTCGCACGCCCACGCCGATCGTGAACCATTCACTCAGATGCCCATTTACTCTCACACATGCTTCACAGCCATCATCATCATCATCATCATCATCATCATCATCATAATCATAATAATGATAATAATAATAATAATAATAATAATAATAATAATAACAACAATAATAATAATAATAATGACGGCGAAGACGATGATAGATGATATTTGACGATGATGATGATAATGACAGTGATGATGATAATGATGATGATAATGATGATGATGATAATGATAATGATGATGATGATGACGATGACGATGATGATGATGATGATGATGATGATGATGATGATGATTCTTGTCGACAGATAGACGTAAGGAACTGAAGGAATTCCACAGCAAGCCATGAAGAAAGTCAGGGGAAAGCCAGTCAGCCAGCCAGTCAGCCAGCCAGTCAGCCAGCCAGTCAGTAAGCCAGTCAGTAACCTAGTCAGCCATCACTTACCTGCGTTAAAAGCTAAGTAATATTTCGCCTGTTAGATTAGATAGATAGATAGATGGATGGATGGATGGATGGATGGATGGATGGATGGATGATAGACTGATAGATAGATGGATAAATAAATAGATGGCTGTAGGGATGGAGGGATGGGTCGATAGATACGTGGACATATAGAGAGATAGATAGATAGATAGATAGACAGATGGATGGATAGATAGATAGATAGATAGATAGGAAACTTCACACTGCCACACTTCACTCTAACACACATTGTACACTTCATACTGACACACACACACACACACACACACACACACACACACACACACACACACACACACACACACACACACACACACACACACACACACACACACACACACACACACGCTGCCTAGGTAAACTCTTTCACTTTTATCTATCAACTACCTTTCATTCTTGCTTGAAGTTTGCTCTCATTCAGCCAGTCCCAAAGAAGGGTGACCATTCCCAACCCTCTAACTATCGTCCAATTGCTTTAACATCCTGTGTCTCAAAAGTTTTCGAGTCAATTCTTAACAGAAAATCTTTAAAGCATCTTTCCTATCACAACCTTCTTTCTGATCGTCAGTATGGGTTCCGTCAGGGACGCTCCACTGGCGATCTTCTCACATACCTTTCAGATTCCTGGTCATCCTCCTTTCGGGACATTGGCGAAAGCTTTGCCACTGCACTTGACCTCTCAAAGGCTTTCGATCGAGTCTGGCATAAATCTTTAATTTCCAAACTGCCGTCTTACGGGGTCTATCCTTCTCTCTGTGCCTTCATCTATAGCTTCCCTTCTGGTCGTTCTATAGCCGCTGTTGTAGACGGCCATTGTTCTTCTCCTAGATCCATCAACAGTGGTGTTCCTCAGGGCTCTATCCTGTCACCAACTCTCTTCCTTTAATTCATCAATGATCTTCTAAGCTGTACATCTAACCCTATCCAATCGTACGCTGATGATTCCACCCTTCACCTTTTCATTTGGTTCCCGCAACGTCCATCTCAGCAGTTACTTCAACAAACAAGGGATGAGGCTATGGCACACCTAATGTCTGACTTGGCCCGTATCTCTGACTGGGGTAAAAATAATCTTGTTGTTTTTAATGCATCAAAGACTCAGTTTTTACACCTATCACCTCGACAAATTCTTCCACAGAAGTACCCACTAATGTTTAATAATATCCAGCTGATTCCTGCATCATCCCTGAACATGCTTGGAGTTTCATTCACTCGGGACTTATCTTGGAAGGATCATATTACATCTCTTGTGAGGTCTGCTTCCATGAGATTAGGTGTGCTAAGCCGACTCCGTGAATTCTTTACCCCTGAACAGTGTTGACCTTATACACGGGTTTTATTTGTCCCTGTGTGGCGTACAACTCTCATGTGTAGGGAGGCTCCCCACCCTCTCAATAGGGTGGAATCAAAGGCTTATCGTCGTATTAACTCTCCTCCTCTTACTGACTCCCTTCAACGTCTGTCTCTTCGCCGCACTGTTGCATCTTTATCTCTTTTCTATCGCTACTTCAATGATCACTGCTCCTCTGAACTGTCTGCTTCCATCCCTCCACCTCTACGACGGGCGCGTAGCACCCGTCTGGTAACAAACGCTCATCCCTTTTCTGTCCAAATCTCTAATGAAAGAGTTAACCGTTAATCCCAGTCCTTCATTTGTGCAACAGGTCAACTCTGGAACTGTCTCCCTCTGTCTGTATTTCCTGCTTTCTATGATCTCCAGTCTTTCAAACGCAGTGTGTCCAGGCATCTCGAAATGAAGGGATCTTGAATTTGGCTCTCTTTTGTATTTGTTTCTTCCTTGGAAAGAACTGTTTGCGGACTTCTGGCCTTTGGTTCCTTCTTCCTTTCATAAAAAAGAAGAACATACTTGGGCCTAATTTATTAAAAAAAAAAAAACTATGAATATTAAAGTTTTCTGTGGCAAGAAATTGAAAAATGTGTTTGGTGGTGGGGTGGAGTGGGTATATAGCGATGCATGGTGGTGAGACTAGCATGCACACACCCACCCACACACAGACACAGACAGACAGACAGACAGACAGACAGACAGACACACACACACACACACACACACACACACACACTCAAGTATTCTAAGACTGGGCTTGTTGGTGGGGAAGGGAGAGTGTGTGTGTAACTGCAGTGGTGTGGTGAAGTGTGGAGAGGTTGCCATGGTAACACATAAACGCCTCACTCTAACCAAGGTAAGAGTATGAGTATTCTCCACTATACTCTTTTTACTCTAAACTTGGCCCAAAACTCCCCTCTTTCCATCCTGATTGCTGAGTTGTAGCAGTAGATGAACACTAGAATATGATGCTGATCACGAAGCAGATCACGAAGCAGTGCTGTGGAAAGGTTGTACAGCCATAGCATTGTTCTTTCTGCCACTGAACTACGTGAAATATGATGCTGATCACGAAGCAGTGCTGTGGAAAGGTTGTACAGCCATAGCATTGTTCTTTCTGCCACTGAACTACGTGAAATATGATGCTGATCACGAAGCAGTGCTGTGGAAAGGTTGTACAGCCATAGCATTGTTCTTTCTGCCACTGAACTACGTGAAATATGATGCTGATCACGAAGCAGTGCTGTGGAAAGGTTGTAGAGCCATAGCATTGTTCTTTCTGCCACTGAACTACGTGAAATATGATGCTGATCACGAAGCAGTGCTGTGGAAAGGTTGTACAGCCATAGCATTGTTCTTTCTGCCACTGAACTACGTGAAATATGATGCTGATCACGAAGCAGTGCTGTGGAAAGGTTGTAGAGCCATAGCATTATTCTTTCTGCCACTGAACTACGTGAAATATGATGCTGATCACGAAGCAGTGCTGTGGAAAGGTTGTACAGCCATAGCATTGTTCTTTCTGCCACTGAACTACGTGAAATTGAAATATGATGCTGATCACGAAGCAGTGCTGTGGAAACGGTTGTAGAGCCATAGCATTGTTCTTTCTGCCACTGAACTACGTGAAATATGATGCTGATCACGAAGCAGTGCTGTGGAAAGGTTGTACAGCCATAGCATTGTTCTTTCTGCCACTGAACTACGTGAAATCTGATGCTGATCACGAAGCAGTGCTGTGGAAAGGTTGTACAGCCATAGCATTGTTCTTTCTGCCACTGAACTACGTGAAATATGATGCTGATCACGAAGCAGTGCTGTGGAAAGGTTGTAGAGCCATAGCATTGTTCTTTCTGCCACTGAACTACGTGAAATATGATGCTGATCACGAAGCAGTGCTGTGGAAAGGTTGTACAGCCATAGCATTGTTCTTTCTGCCACTGAACTACGTGAAATCAGCTGCAAAAGAACGATAATGTGGGTCAGGTTAAAACCTTTGTGTGTGTGTGTGTGTGTGTGTGTGTGTGTGTGTGTGTGTAAAAAGGGACAACATTGAGGTATTAGGTCAGAGAGAGAGAGAGAGAGAGAGAGAGAGAGAGAGAGAGAGAGAGAGAGGGGGGGGTAGGTAAAACCCACTATCTCAACTCAGCTGATGCAACACACACCATTTTTATGATTCTCTGTCTGTCTGTCTGTCTGTCTGTCTGTCTCTCTCTCTCTCTCTCTCTCAAAAATAAAAGTAAAAGATGCAGGATAAGTCGCCAGTGAAAAGGAGATTAAAACTAGAATATGGCGCTAATCACGAAGAAGTGCCATGGAAACGGTGTAGAGCTGTAGTATCGTCTTTCTGTCATTCTGCTACCCTACCCTACCCTGCCCTGCCCTACCCTACCCTACCGTACCCTACCCTACCCTACCCTACCCTCCCATGCTATGCCATGCCCTGCCCTACCCTACCCTGCCCTGCCCTGCTCTGTCCTACCCTAGCCTACCCTACCCTACCCTCCCCTACCCTCACCTACCCTACACTGCCCTGCCCTGCTCTGTCCTACCCTACCCTACCCTACCCTGGACTGCCTTACCCCTACCCTACCCTACCGTACCCTACCCTGGCCTGCCTTACCCTACTCTATCCTACCGTACCCTACCCTACTCCACCTTACCCTACCCTACCCTTTCCTACCCTACCCTACCCTATCTTACCCTACCCTTTCCTACCCTACCCTGCCCTATCCTACCCTACCCTTTCCTACCCTACCCTACCCTACCCTACCCTACCCTACGCTACCCTACCCTGCCCTGCCCTGCCCTGCTATACCCTACCCTACCCTACCCTGCCCTGCCCTGCCCTGCTATACCCTACCCTACCCTGCCCTGCCCTGCCCTGCCTTACCCTACCCTAGTCTACCCTGCCCTACCTACCTATCTTGTCCCTAGAGAAGCTCAGGCAGTGAAGACACGTGGGAGAGAGAGAGAGAGAGAGAGAGGCAGACAGACAGACAGACAGACCGAGAGAGAGAGACAGACAGGCAGAGACAGAGAGACAGAGACTGAGGGAAAGACAGAGACAGACAGAGAAAGAGAGAGACAGAGACAGAGAGACAGACAGAGAGGCAGACAGACAGAGAGGCAGACAGAACGAGACAGAGAGAGAGACAGAGAAAGACAGAGACAGAGACAGACAGACAAAAGAGAGAGAGAGAGAGAGAGACAGAGTGACAGAGAGGCAGACAGAAAGAGAGAGAGAGAGAGACAGAGAGAAAGACAGAGATAGAGACAGACAGACAAAGCGAGAGAGAGAGAGAGAGAGAGAGAGAGAGAGAGAGTGGCAGACAGACATAGAGACAGGCAGAGAGAGAGACAGACTGAGAGACAGACAGGCAGACAGACAGAAAGAGACAGACAGACAGACACACAGAAAGACACAGACAGACAGACAGACAGACACGGAGACAGACAGACAGACAGACAGACAAACAGAGTGGCTGGGGACGAGAGGCCAGAAGAGACGGGCTGGGGACGCGCCTGACGTATCATATTCTCTCTCTCTCTCTCTCTCTCCCTGGATGGATGACTATTCAAAAACGTACACACACACACACACACACACACACACACACACACACACACACAGAAAACGGCCTTCCTCTCTCTCTCTCTCTCTCTCTCTCTCTCTCTCTCTCTCTCTCTCTCAAGTGCATAATTGTATGAAAATGTAGAGCTATAGATAACGTGTATACACCTACATATGTACATACATACATACACACGCACACAGTACATACACACACGCACACACTTCATACACACGCACACACTTCATATACACCCACACACTTCATACACATGCACACACTACATACACACACGCAAATACTTCATATACACACACACACACACACACACACACACACACACACACACACACACACACACACACACATCTACATACATATATCACAAATGTGCACACACTACATACATATATGCATACATACACACACACACACATCACGAAGCATACACGTACAGTACATACACACGCATAGACACCAACACATATACGTCAAACACACGCACATACACACCTATACATGGACGTCACATACACACACGCTCACACGTCATACTGATAAGACTGTTTACACTTACACACCTACACATGTACGTCAAATATACACACATGACTACACACACGCTCACGTCACACTGATAAGATTGTACACACACACACACACACACACACACACACACACACACACACACACACACACACAATACTCTCTGATGGAACTTGCTGGTGGGAAAATGTGTGTATGTAACTGGTGGTGTGAGAGGTTGCCATGGTAACACACAGGCACCTCTCACTAGTCAACCAAAGACTTCCTTAGCGATATATTTTTGGACAAGGCTGATTAACATCCTTTTGTACGTTTTGTATGCAGATTATGGTAAAGCTTGAAGTATTTATACAGCACAGTAGGAGAGCAAGGTGTAATAAGCAAAATAAATAGCTAAGGAAGAGGTGCTAGGGAGTTGTAGAATGAGTTTATAGCTGTAATTTTTACCAGAGCGTGCCATTAATACATCCATTATATTCCAGATCAAAGACTTTTATCACTGGAATGAATCTTTGTCTCAAAATACGTTATATGGGACACTATTCACCAGCCTCATGTTATCAATGGTGAAGGATGCTCATGCACAATATAATTATTGAAGACTAACTTAGTGTCACGTGGAAGGCTTATATATTCTCGATTCATAATCTAAACACAGTCTACCCCGTAACCGTTCTCTTATATCCCGTTCTCCCTTATCTCGCTTGTGCACTAGATGGCGTGAAGGTAATGGCCTCGCAGTTTTAACGTTGAGTCGTTACTCCGTATCTTTTCTCCTCCGTGGAGTCGAGTACTTCATACTGATATTCATGGTTTCGTGAAGCTGTGGTGCTTCATTCAGAGTCGAGGTGAAATAAACCTGCATGAAATTAGTTAGTTAACCAGGAGCAATGGGACGTGAATAACCTTGCACGGCGCTAGACCAGAGTCCATACGTGAGGGAGTAAGTTGGATAAATTAGTGACTGATGTTAGAGGACATCGACAGTGGATCCAGCCGTTGAACTAAAGCTTGATGTATCTAGTGGGAAGGTGGTAGTCGGATATTAACCATTTATGAAGGTATGTTCTATATTTATTACTTGTACAGCTTTATTTTGAACTTAAATTTGATAGTGATAGTTTTAAGAATAGGTGATAGGAGTGATTTGAGTGACGCTGGTGGTTGAATATTTGTAAATCTGCATTTAATTCATGTGTACAGCTGAAATGTTTATGTATATATTAATCATTGTTACGACAGCCACATATAGAGGGAGGTGGTTTTTGTTTTGGGGGTTGTTCGTAGGAAAGTGCTGGGCTGTAGCAATAACGACGAGTGGGGTAGGTCATCCAGGGAGTGGGTACGGTTTGGTGGGAATTGGCTAGTGGTGATGAGAGGCGCGGTGCAGCATAGCCCCTTCCCTTGTCCCCTGTATTTTTCCATATCGTGGAGCAGTGGCTTTAAACTGCAAGATTAAGGACTGACAACGGGGTTAGTTAGATTTATAGGTACTTTTACATTAAGGTATTGACGAAAATAAAGGATTCGTGAGGGAAATTGGTGTGGTAATATTGAAAAGTGACCTGTGTTCGTCACTTGCTTCACTTTTTCATGTTATTAGTTATGTATTTACCGTCACGTTTTTCGTGGCTAGCCTTTGATAGCTTGTTCAGTTCATGTTGTACTGTTGTTGGTCTGTTTTGACAGTGAATCTTAGTGTGTGTGTGTGTGTGTGTTTTAAGTAATGATCAGTTTCTGTTCTACCAGCATTTTTCCACCATATTCTCTCCTACACCCTGACCCTCTGACCCCCATATCCACATTATGTCCACCATCTTGGGTCGGTGGCTGGCACAATGTTGACTCTTCAGTACACTTAATTACTGCCTCCATTGTTTTGGTACCTGCAGTATTAGTCTGCAATTTTTTCCAATCAGTCAGCTCTGATTGAATAGGGTTTTGGTCAATTAAATCGTCTGTGGTTTGTTCGTGTCGTTCTGGGAGGGTTACATAAAACTGTCATTAACTCCTTGAGGAAAAATCATGAACATTTATTGGTTTATTAAACAAGCAATGTCTAGCTGACCAGACTCCAATTGGAGCCAAGCAACCGCCCCTGCAGGGTGGTTCGTCTTGACTAAGTCATGACATTAAATTCCTAAAAATTAGCGAATTATTTGTGCAGAACTAAGCTAATTCTTTCTTACGTCGTCCAACAAGTGGTTTCTTCATTCAGTGTATGTTTCGTTCAATGTTTACAAGATTTAATTGCTTATCATTGCTTCGTCTGGGATCGAATAGAAATAGTTTTCCTCAGTTTTCATTCATATTCCACTTATCTCGTAATTAAGAGGAATGAGTATGGCTGAGAGGAATGAGTGGCTGAATGTCTGAAACACATTACACATTACATTTTACCAAAGTGTATTAATAATGCTTTAAACTCCACATGTGCCGTGGCTGCTCAGTCGAGTTGAGAAGACTGGTGAGTGGACGATGATGTCACTGCAAAACCAACGTGACCTGGATGGGTGAGAGGTCTCTGTAAAAGCAGTAGCCGGCACACAGCACTCACGGACACATCCCCGCCTCATTTCACTCTCTCTCGCCCCTCTCATACCGTCTACTTCAAGAATTCCAGACTATCGATGTTAAGTACCATCCCAGCAAGTGGCCTACCGCAGCCGCAGACAGCAGCAGTTTGTGGCAGCAGAGAAGGCTGAGCAAGGCGCCTATAGTGCAGTGAAATTTGACTAACGTGTGGCCATAAAAATCCTTGTGAACCCATTAAGTTGTATGGATATGGAAAAAATGTGGAGAATATAGAAAGTGTGGTGGGATATAAAGTGGAAGATATAAGAAATTGCTAAGGACATAGGAAATAAAGGATAAGTGAACAAAGTTAGTAGAAGAAAGTAGTAAGGTATGGCCAGGAAATATTTTGGAAGAAATTGAGAATAACTATGGATTTAGCTATGAAAATAGCTATGTGGAGTAGACTACAAGTTGTCATACACCGTACACTTTACACAGTCATTCTGTTAATGTAGTTTTACGTGTGTATTGGGTGTGAATGTATTTACTTTGTAAATCAATACTGTTCTTTCACTTTCCTTAACCTATGCAGACTTACACAACTGTTGTCACTTATAAAAGGGGGGCCTGATTTGAGGAATATTGCATGTTTGGCGGGTAGAGTAATTCTTGAGACATGACTTTCCCATGCTTTGAAGTGATATTCTCCTGCAGCAGACGACGCCCCGCCATAACAAGGCAGTGGGAAGAGTATCGGTTTATTACCTGGATAAATGTCACATTTAGAACTGGACTTTTTTAACAGGGGCACCATAGTCTGCTGCACATCGGCCTGTTATGTGGGTGTATGGTTACCACTCAGCGTTGCATATGGTTTTCTGGGTAACAGGGAACCATTGGGCTTGTTACGTGATGCACTCGCCTGAAGTGGGTAGAATAATAGACAGGAAGGATGAAAGATACAGGAAGAGGAGGACTGAAACAAAGAAGTAGGCAGCACTACAGGAGTGGATGTTGTTGCCACCTCTACCTATCGGCACGTTAGAGTATAATAAAACTTGTGTCACTGTTAATAAGTATAATTTCATCTCTATAACCTTCTCCCGGAGAGGGTATATAAGCTGTCAGTTCAGTTTGGGGTCCTAAACTTTTGAAATGCATAAAAACTTAGGCGTTAATACTCCTAATTTTCAGAGGAAGGACGTTCTTTGAGACTAACCCATTACGGTGTTTCTATAAAGTGAAAAAATTGCCCTGTAGTAAGACGAGGCTTAGTCTAGGCAATGATGTTAACCCCTTCAAAAGCATGACATTTTCTAATTTACATGTCTCAAAATTATTTAACTTCATCTTTGGCTTTTTTTTTTTTTCTTTTCAATTTTCTGCCGGCTTCTGGCCATTAGTTCCTTCTTCTCTGCCTGAAAAAAATAGAGGGGGTTAATGAAGGCTATATCTACGACTATATATAAGAACTACAGTCCGAAGAGTCTCTAAAGTCTTTTAGGGACAGCGTGAATAATTCGTCATAAGATTGAAAGGGGTAAGCATTATTGTTTTAATATTACAGGCGCCCTGGGTTTGTTAGGACGCTGATATACAGAGGGAATTTCGTAGCCAAAATATCGAGGAACCAATAGAGAATGATTCCAACAGAGCTTGATGCTTAGAGGAAAACAGGTCACGAATACCGGCGTGGGTGAGATGGGCAGCTGTCAAAAATAGCGACGTGAAAGGGGAGAGCAAGGAGGGGGGGAGGGAGGGGGGGAAATGGAGAGCGATGGAAGCCGAGGGAGAGATGGAGGGAAAGGGAGAGGGATGGAGAGATGGAGGAAAGGAGGGAGGGGGGTAAAGGACAAGCAGGGACTGAGGAGAGAATATATTACATAACAATGGGCAATAGCAAGAGATGCCTTATAACTATTAAACTCTGCCACTCGCACAAACGTTAGGTGATACTGGATATTAGTCTTGGACATATTTAGCTATATTATTTCTCCATCCCTAAGCAGCTTTTCTTCTTCAGACAACCTAAGAGCACAATGTAACATCTGGCGTATTTGTGAGGGAAGATGAGAGAGACTGGCTGTTGTGGTCTACACGTAGTCAGGAAAGCTACAACGTAGGACAGATTTAGCAGTTTATTTCATCCTTATGCAAGATTTTTCGTGCTAGTCAACCTCAGGGCACGAGTAACAACTGGCGTGTCTGTGTGAGGGAAGATGAGAGAGTTGACAGTTGTGGTTTACACGCGAAGCCAAGCATGTGCTCCTGTCAGCTAGCGTCTGTGATTCTTGTTAACATTTACAGAGTCCATGTTACGGATCGCCTTCTTGATAACGCGTCCTTTTTAAAGTTTCATTGCTATCTAAAAAAAAAAAAAAAAAAAAAAAAGACATTGTTTTGGAGGACTGTTGCTTAATACAGTTCCATTACTTGCTGTAAATTTGATCCTCCATTTTCTTCCAGTACACAGTAGCACCTGTATATAGAAATTACACCCCTGACTTAAAATGGTGCATACAAACACGTGTGAAAATGTTTTCATGCTTCTACGCCCCTTGTCAAATCATATTCTGGTGACGAGACATGCTAGTGTGTGTTAAGGTGCGTGTGCTTGCCTGTGCGTCTTGTAGAATCATGTAGCAATAGTGTGTCAAGGTGCGTGTGTTTGCCTCTACGTCTTGTAAAATCATATGCTAGTGACGGGACATGCAGGAGTGTGTTAGGGTGCGTGTGTTTGCCTTTACGTCTGGTAAAAACATATGCTGGCGACGGGACATGCAAAAGTGTCTCAGCGTGCGTCTACATGCTTCTCTTGTCTCCCTGTCTGCTTCACTGCCTGCCGAGCCTACCTCTTCCAACAACACGGAACACTGGAGGATATTAATATTCCAGTCAACGCAGGTGCATGTGCGTGCGTGCGTGCGTGTCATCATCATTAT
Source organism: Coenobita brevimanus (assembly GCF_032717465.1). NCBI lineage: Eukaryota > Metazoa > Arthropoda > Malacostraca > Decapoda > Coenobitidae > Coenobita > Coenobita brevimanus. The sequence continues at coordinate 16,276 of NW_027643532.1, forward strand.
TATCATCGTCGTCGTCGTCGTTGTCTTCCTCCTCCTCCTCCTCCTCCTCCTCCGTGGCTGTGTCTCCCTGCAGGGCAACACTTTACAAAAGGTGGTGTTCGTGCTGGCTGACGATACATCCTGAAACCTTCCTTAAATACCTTGCCTAATGGGTCAAAGTATCCTCGTGTGTTACTAAGGCAAACTAAACGGATAATAATATAGCACTTAAAGCAACAATAAGGTGTGATACGCAAAATAATTGGCTTAAGAAGAAGTGTCGCGGTGTGCCATGCCAACGAGAGGGGCATAAATGGTGTGTCGTGTGGTCGTAAAGCTTAGTTAGTTACCGGGAACATCACCCACACTGTTAACGCCAAGCCTTTCTCCTCCCTGTCAGTGCCGCCGTCACCACCTTTTCCTCCCTCCTCTTGTCTTCATTACCTGTCAGCTTTCGTCCCCAGGTGCTGAGGAGGAGCCTACACGTGGTGGCACTGCGAACTCAGAGTTTCCTGCACCTCGCCATGAGAAGGGCCTTGGTCTGACTCTTGTGAGACGCTGTCTACCACACTGGGGTTACGGATATCTACACGTTGCATGTACTGTACTGTACCTGTACGACAGTCCCGTAGGAGCAGTTTCTGATTGTGGTCGACGGGTCTGCTCAGCTAGACTAACCGATGTTAAGCAACAACCTGCTCTGTCTACCCGTCCGTCTGACTGCCTGTCTCACCCTTTGAGTCTCCTGTCCATTGGCAATAGCCACCATGCATTTCAGATAGCAGAACCCTCAGGCACATTAGTCATGCAGACATATCACTCGTATCATCCTCATCTTCTGTTGCCATCATGCACTTCGGTAAACAGACTCTCCATGCACACCCTCCCCACGGCGAGGTGCAGGGAAATATATGGAGGTTTGGCTCGCGGATGCATGTCGCAGCTGCTCCACCCAGGGTGTCCAACGCCACCAAGCACAGGCTTTTCATCAGCGCCAGGCAAAACATATAGGAATATATAGTATGCAGGCAAGAAAGCAATCTAGTTGGCTGGCAGGCTGACAGGTAGGCAGGTGGTGTTAAAAATAATATACAATAAAAAAAAAATGACAAAAGAGGCAAGATATACACAGTAAAATCTGAAAAAAAAAAAAAAAAAAAAGACAAAGAAGGCAAGAAATGTACAATGAAAAAAAATGACAGAGGAGGAAATATATATACACTGACGATGACTAATTTCTGGCCAGGGATGCCCCCTTCCTACTGCTGTATACCCAGGTAAGAGGGTAGAGGGGGACGAAACGACCTCCACCCCAACCCCCCCATACCCCTACCCACCCATCCCCCACCCGTCATTCTTAACTCGCAGTTACATCTGAAGCTGATTTCCTGCTTAACATTCTTGGTGCCACTGCTGATACAAACATAAAACACTGGGACGTGTTACAAGTATATAATATAACCATCAACACGCCGTAGCAAGAACACAATGCTTTATGATGGTGACGGTAAAACAAACACGTTAACATCGGCAAACTCAGGCCTCGTGTGTTTGGTGCACCGCTTAGCACGCGCACACACACACACACACACACACACACACACACACACACACACACACACACACGCACACGCACACGCACACGCACACGCACACGCACACGCGCACACGCACACGCACACGCACACGCACACGCACGCACACGCACACGCACACGCACACGCACACGCACACGCACACGCACACGCACACGCACACGCACACAGCACACAGCACACGCACACAGCACACACACGCACGTACGCACCCGAGGCACAAGGCCTGGGATGACCGTGCTTAACGTTTTTGTTTTAGTGTCAACTTTTGAATGCATTAATTTCTTGCTGCAGCGTGTTCATAGTTCTAATATATACTTTTGACCTATCCTAGTGTTTTATGTTTGTGTATTAGTAATGTGACTATCAGTGTAAAGTATGAGGTTAGCTTGAGATGTAACTGCCAGTTAAGAATGACGAGTGGGGGGTTGGGTGGGGTAGGGGTATCGGGGAGGGTGGGGTGCTGGGGTAGAGGCGGGTGGAGCGCGTTCCGTCCCCCCCTCCCGTCGTCTTCCCTGGGTATATAGGGGTAGGAAGGGGGCACCCCTGAGCAGAAAGTAATGATCGTGAGTGTACAATAGAATCAGCAAAACAAGAGGCAGACGAGACAGGAAAGCCTAACATAAAGCTGAAGATGGGAGTAAAATCAAGAACCTAAGCAGGAAAACTTGGTGTTTGACAAAGTGAGGCTGACGGTGTTGACAATTCTTTATGACTTGTCTTTTACCTGCTCCTTTTTATTTTTCATATCAATTCATTCACTTTCATCTCTCCCTCATTCATTCCTTCATCTCTTATTCTTCTCTCATTAATTCATTCGTTTCCCTTTCTTCGTCAGCCATTTTTCACTTGCATATGTCCTGATGTGACTGGCTTCCTCCCACGTGCAGTGAGAAATCTTAGTAGTACTGGTAGCTGATACAGCCTCAAGTTCATCTGAAATGTGAACCCAGTAAACACCTGGCTAAAGTTACCCTTCTGCTACAGTCCACCATTACTCTTTTGGGGAATAGGGTGGCAACTGAGGGACGTTTGTGTGACCAGGCATCAGAGCCACGCGGTCTTATCGAAGCCACGAGGCCAAGACCCTCCTCTCCAGCACCTGTTATTGCTATGACAGGATTTACACAAAGAACAGCAAGCTTACCTGTATTTTTTTATGCAAGGCTGCAGATGAGAGAGAGATTCAGTCCTGTATTCTCGTCGTGTAAGGAGGCTCCCTAACACCTCTTCCTTAGCGATTTATCTTCCAAACCACTCATTAATATCCCCGGGTTTCCTCCTTATGTCTTTTCAATATCGACATAGATTGCATGAATAACACACAAGTATATAGTAACGGAGCAGAATTAGAAATAAATCGGTAAGGAGGAGGTGTTAGTAAGCTTCATAGCCTTACTAGGATACCGCCCTCAGCCTGCAGTCCACCAGGTTCGCGTTTTAGACGAACCTGGAACTTCAAATTGTACTTCTAATCCTCGTCTCCTCCTTGTTCTTTTAAAAAATCTTAATTTACGACAGAAATAAGATCGTGAGTATTTTCCAGCATCATCATCCCTGTTTCTACGACCTCCGACTCGCCTCCGTCTCTCTCTCATTACTCCACATCTTTTTTTTTTTTTACGCGAGGAAGATGGAGCCAAAGGCCACGAGCCCGCAATAACTGTTCCTTCCAGGAGAAGAACAAAATACAAGAGAGAGCCAAATTCAAGATCCGATCATTTCGAGATGCCTGGACGCACTGCGTTTAAAAGACTGGAGATCATAGGAAGCAGGAAATACAGACAGAGGGAGACAGTTCCAGACGTCATACTTCTTGTCCATGCTTTGAAATTTACTGCAGAAGTTAAAGATATTTTTTTCCTATGTCTTTACTCTTGAGTTTGTACTTAAGTTGGCGCTTGAGTTGGAATTTAATTTGGCACTTGAGTTGGGACCATGTTTTGCACCTGAGTTGGCACTTAAGTTTGCTCTTGAGTAGGGACTTTTGTACGTAGGTTGGCCCTTGAGTTGGGACTTAGTTTGGTGCTTGAGTTGGGACTTAGTTTGGTGCTTGAGTTGGGACTTAGGCTGGCACTTGGGTTGGGACATACGTTGGCGTTTGAGCTGAGACTTAAGTTGGAGCTTGAGTTTGGACTTAAGGTAGCGCTTGAGTTAGGACGTGAGTTCGTACTTGTGTTAGGACTTAAGTTGGTACTTGTGTTTGGACCCAAGTTGGTACCTGTGTTGGGACTTGATTTGGCACTTGAGTTTGAACTTTAGTTGCTACTTGAGTTGGGATTTAAACTGACACTTGTGTTGGGACTTAAGTTGGCAATTGTAAAGTTGGCACTTGTTTTGGGACTTAAGTTGGCACTTGAGTCGGAGCTTAACACTTGAGTTGGCATTTAAGTCACCACTTGAGTTGGCACTTCAGTTGTCACTTTAATTGACAGTTAAGTTGGGCCATGTATTGGGATTTGAGTTGGGCCTTGAGTTGTGACTTGACACTTGAGTTGGCACTTGAATTGGCATTTGAGCTGACACTATTTGGCACTTGAGTTTGCACTTAAGTTGACATTTGAGTTGGCACTTTTGTTCACACTTAAGTTGGCACTTACATTGAATTTGGCACTTACGTTTTTATTTTCTCTTGTCATGCTTCAGAACCACAGGTGTTTAGTGATAAAGTGGACGGGCGTTTGAACCGAGTGTGAGACACAAGTGTTGTTGGCGTCACTTCATAGGCTGTTGGCTGGATTTGCTGGATTTCCCTCCATTGTCCTCCTTACTGCGATCTTGCCTTGTTCCCGCTGCACCTTCCAAAGGTATGCTATTTGGCTTTACTAATTCTGTACTCGTTTTACTCTAACTTGGCCCAAATTTTCCATCCCTCCAACGTGAATGCTGAGTTGTAGCAATAGATTAATGCTAGAAAATGTAAGTCACAAAAAAGTGGTATGGACAGAGAGCCGTAGCGTTGTCCGTTTCTGCCAATGACCCATGTGACGTAAGCTGCAAAAGGACGAAAATTTGGGCCATTTCCAATGAAAAAAATAATATACTGCGTGATACAATGATAATCTAGGACGTTGTGGAGAGTTGAGAAGTTTGTGGTTTGCAATAGAGGGACAGGAAGACAGAGACAGACAGACAGAAGACAGACAGACGCAGGGTAAGGAGACAGACAGAGGAGACGAAGCGTCGCGTTATTATGAGTGTAGTTGACTTCATAGAACATTGCATTATAGTTGTGCCCAAACTTTAATAGCACGTCTTCTTATGTATAACCAAAGTCGTTTGAAGTGTAGTGAACTAACACACACACACACACACACACACACACACACACACACACACACACACACACACACACACACACACACACACACACACACACACACACACACACGACACACACACACACATGCAACTACATGAAACCGTTCATGCCTTACTCCACCGTGAACACACACACACACACACACACACACACACACACACACACACACACACACACAACCACACACACACACACACACACACACACACACACACACACACACATCACACACACACACACACACACACACACACACACACACACACACACACACACACACACACACACACACACACACACACAACCACACACACACACACACACACACACACACACACACACACACACACATACATAACCACACACAATACGGTAAAACATACTCGTATAACCACAGTCACACACACACACACACACACACACACACACACACACACACACACACACACACACACAAATTCACACACGAACAAATACACACACGAACACTGAGGAAGGGTGTGGCAGAGACTGTCAGGGAGAGGCAGTACCGGGTGGGAAATAGCAGGGAGAGGGAGGCAGAGCCAGGGTGAGGCAGGGAAAAGCACTGTAGTGAATATAATGTGTCTGTGTTTTTGTCTTTAGCTGTAGGCAATGACGGAGAGAGAGAGAGAGAGAGAGAGAGAGAGAGAGAGAGGGGGGGAGGGGGATCACACAGACGTTTCGATCCAGAAAAGCTGGTCAAACCTTAGCAGAAAAAATTATATCTTGGCCATAAGAAGGGATTTTTTTCATGACAGTTTTTTTTAATACACACAAGATTGTGAACAGGCATAAGAGTAACTGCGTATACACACACACACACACACACACACACACACACACACACACTCTCTCTCTCTCTCTCTCTCTGCTGCTCCAAGGAAAGTCATCAAACGTCACTATAGCTGTGGTACCCTCCGTCTGAACCTACTTTCTACCCACTGACCTACTCTCCCCATTCCTCTCTCATTTTCCGCAGTCTCTTCCCACTCCCCTTCCACTGCCACTCTCCCCACTCCCCTCTCATTCTCCCCACTCTCCCCACTCCCCTCTCACTTTCCCCACTCCCTTTCCCGTCCGACTCTCCCCATTTCAATATAGTCGTGTGTGTGTGTGTGTGTGTGTGTGTGTGTGTGTGTGTGTGTGTGTGTGTGTAGGTAATTGACCTAACATTTGATTTACATTCATATGGCAATGGGATTAAATAAAATTAAGGATTACTGACTTGGATTGTACTAGAATTTTCTGTGAAAAATTGTGTTTAAATCAGACTATGATAAAACTCAACCACTTAACGGGTCAAGTAGCAATGCTGCAGCCGGCCCTACAGTAAATACCTAATCCAAATTATTATTTATATACTATTGTATAATCAAATCTATAAATTAGTCACTTAACTCTGTAGGCCTACAGTGGGCAAGGAATATACGAGATACGTACAGCAAAACAAATGTCAAATAATAGAAATATACTGTATATAATAACCATTATCATATGCTTCTCGTAATTACTTACATGTCTCCCATCTAAAAGTATACACTATTCTATGTTAATTATAGCTTGACCAGAAATATTACCTTACAAGTCTGTAACACACACACACACACACACACACACACACACACACACACGCTAAAACATAAGGTTATATCTTAAAACATTGGTCAGGGAAACAATTAGGTTATCCTATCTACAAGTCAGTATTTGTCATCTGGATTATTCTGGACAGTGGACAGTCACATTGGAATAATTAAGCACGGCAATGGGTACGGAAAAGGCACGGAAAAAAAAGTAATTTCGTACCGTACCGTACTTAAAGAAATGTCGTACCGTAATTTGGCACCGTTCTTACTGGTGAAAAAAATACCATACCGTACCGTACTTCCCTACAGTACCGTCCCGTACTTTTGGGGCGCCTAGGTGTGTGTGTGTGTGTGTGTGTCTGTGTGGAGGGTGAAGGGGAGAGGAAGAGGAGGAGGAGGAATTATAGAGGAAAGAGTACATAAAGAGAAGAATGCAAGGAAGGTGGAAGGAAGAATGTGGAAAGGAGCAGAGAGGAGAAAGAAAAGATGAAGTTAAGGGGTATATGGAAAAGAGAATGGAACAGAGAGGGATACATGAGAGAGAGGGGAGAGAGAAAGAGAAACAACAGGAAAGGGAAGGAAAAGAAAGCAAAAGGGAAAAAAGAGGAGAGGAAAGGGGGAAAGGAGGTAGGATACAGGAAAGAACATAAGAACATAAGAAGAGAGGATAACTGCAGTAGGCCGGTTGGCCCATGCTAGGCAGCTCCTAGAAGAGTAACTGAACTACTAGAATGAGATAAGGATAGCAAAGAAGAAGGCTCTCCCCCTCCCTCCAAACCCTCCAGCCGAAGCCGGCAGGAAAAAGTCAGAAAGAACACCACGCCGTATAGAAAAACTGGCGTGGACATTTTACAGGAAAGTGTGAAAGGAGAATAGAGACTATCATAGTGTAACCTGAAAAGAAAATTTTTTTGAATTAGTATTGGTTATAAGATTTTCTTTTTTCTATATCCACCCCTTATTAGTCATATGCTTATCTAGCCTATGCATGAAACTCTCAATGGAAGAGGCAGCAACTACTTTACTAGGTAGCTTATTGCATTCGTCTACTACTCTATTACCAAATCAATTTCTACCTATTTCCTTACTGAAACGGAATTTTTCTAGTTTGAAACCATTATTTCTAGTTCTATCCTGTATGCTCACTTTAAGTACCTTGCTAATATCTCCCTTATTTATACCCTTCATCCACTTAAACACCTCAATTAAGTCTCCCCTTACTCTACGCCTCTCTAGCGAATGCAGACCTAGTCTTTTCAGTCTGTCTTCATATGACAGGTTCCGGACGTCATGTATCATTTTTGTCATTCTTCTCTGTACATTTTCTAACGAATTAATATCCATTCTATAGTAAGGACACCAAAATTGTACTGCGTAGTCTAAATGTGGCCTTACTAATGCTAGATAAAGTTTCATTATTACTTTAGATGATCTATTGCTCACGCAATAGTATTATGGGATATCTAAACACGATAACCTTGGTGCATCTCTCCTCTTCTCCGGAACCTGCACTGTCACACCCTCAAAACCAGTCGTGGTCAGCATCTCCACTGCCTCCTGACTTCCTACTGTGACGTAAGGTCTCTGCCTACCTTCCTTAAACAGGACCTCGAACCGTCGATATGCAAGTCCAAGCTTCACCGTCCAGAGTAGTTTTTGGTGATAATTTAGGTCAGTGTTGGTGGGAAGAGAAGCCTCACTCTATTCCTTGGGGTGGCCTCGTCACGGTCCTGGCTAGGCATTGCTCCTGACCCACGTGGTGTAGTCGGCTGCACTCCAGCTGCCTTCCCCGTATCACATGGTATAGTAACACCTCCATCTACCCCACACGACTTATTCTTTACCTTTTTGTTGTCTCTGTCCTCTTCTTCATCACTCGCTTCCCTCTCGCTGCCGCGTATCATCCTCTTTCTCTTCTCTCTTGTACTGATGACCTCCGTAAACCCGGTATCCATATCTATTTCTTCCTCGTTGTCACCCAAGGGGGCCTCCCTTCCCTCGTTCATGGCCATGGCACTAGCCATTTCAGGGCACGTTGGTTTTGTAGTGCATCCGATCAGTTTCAACTCAGTTGTTAAATTACTGTGTGATGAAGCGCTCTGGGAAGCACGTCTGCCTGCCACGGAGGTCAAGGACAGAATGAAGAGGGTGTATGTAGGTGAAGTGGAGGGAGGGAGAGGGAGGGGTAGACCGAGGATGAGGTGGAGGGATGGAGTTGAGAGGTATATGAGGGGGGTGAGTTGGGAGGGTAGTCAAATGGTGGGTGACAGAGCGACTTGGAGGCGTTTTGTCTGCGGCCACTCTTTGCGGGATTAGGGCGTCGGGCTATAGATAGATAGATAGATCTATCGGTGGATAAATCAATAATTATATGGTGTCACGGTAGGGTCAGGCTCCATATTACCTCACCCTTACCAGCTTACTTCGGCATTTGTCAGGTTAATATACATAATACATTCACTGTTATGTCCATCCATCTCTCTCATTCTCCTCATCTCAACCTGTTTACTCCCCTCTCATCATCATCATCATCATCATCATCATCATCATCATCATCATCATCATCATCATCATCATATTTCCCAGTTCTGTATTATATAACCATTTTTTTTTTTTTTTTTTTTAAAATACATAAATGTAAGATGTGTTGTACTTCATGAATATAGGATATGGCTGTATGATAGGCCAGCCAGTTGCAAGTAATGGTGTGTGTGTGTGTGTGTGTGTGTGTGTGTGTGTGTGTGTGTGTAATTCACCGGGTCGGTCAGGATCACTTGATGGTCGTGATCGTCAGCTTTTACCCTCCCGGAAGGGAGCTGAGAGCTCATATAGTCCGATCTAAGGGCAAGGCTGTGACCACACACGCACACACCAGTCCCCTTGCTCCAGGGGGACAGTAACCACCCACTTCGTCAGTGAAACTTTTCGCAACGTGTGTGTGTGTGTGTGTGTGTGTGTGTGTGTGTGTGTGTGTGTGTGTGTGTGTGTGTGTGTGTGTGTAAACTTAACCCATTAGCTGTGGTGGCTTCTCTTCAGTTAAACATAAAATCGCTTACTGTATGCTGAAGTATATATACATATATATTTATTTTCCGGTCACAGCGTTCATCTAGCACGTCATATACTGTTCAGTTCTGCCGAGTTGCTCTTAGCTGAACGTATCGATGTAACGTTAGCCAAAACAAAATACCGTCTTTGTAACTAATTCGCATCTTACAGTTTCGATATCTAATCTCATTGTTCGTACATCACGATACTTTAGGCAGACAAGAAAATAATCTACCGAAATAGAAAACGCTAGTTACATGGATAACTGATATATTTTTCGTTCCTGGACTAGGCACATTTTACCCCTCTCCTATTCTGTCCTACTTTAGCCTAAACCAACCCATCCTAACCTACTTTTCTCTGCCCTACACTACCCTACCCCAGCCTACCCTGCCCTAGCGTTCCCTACCCTATCCTACCGCTGAGGTCTCCTGTAGGGATACTCGTTCTTCGGTTTTTGCCAGGCTTAGGGAGGTGGAGGAGATTAAGGTGTTGGACATCCGTTCTGGGGGCGGAGAGACTTACAACATCCCTTTGTCTTGTTGTAAACTTTGGTCTACCCTTTCCCTGTCATGACACTTCTCCGGAGTCGATAATATTCCCCATGCAGTGCTGAGGTACCTGGATGATGAAGCAGTGTCCTTCCTCCTGAGTCTTATAAATAGAATTTGGAGAGATTCGTCCACTCCTGCTTCTTGGCGGGGGGCTGTTGTCCTACCGTTTCACAAGCCAGGTATTGCAGGTCACCATCTTGGTTTGCGTGGTAGGTTGCCTTTACTGATTATGGAATTTTTCCGTATTGGTGCCACCTTGTTTCCCTCATATCCTCAAGAGGAGGGAGTGCCTCAAACTAGTGTCCTTAGTGTCACCGTCTTTGCTAAAGTTCAGGAAGATTTTGTTGGCTCTGTTCCGGAGGGAGTGTCTGCCTCGCCATATCCTCGCTATCCACATCCGTTTGGGTACAGGGTGAAGGCTGCCATGGGGGATGTGGATGTTCCAACCTTTCTTGTTTGTCCTGTGCGTGTACCAAGGATGGCTCCTGGCTCCTCTCAGGGGTGCAACCGTGTGTTTACTTTCCTGAGAGAGGGGCCTTTCTTTCCTCACAGGCGGCTCTTTGCTATTTTTTAGAACATGCTTCCTCTCACAGTGTCTCGATTCTCGTATGTACTGATGGATTGAAATCCCGTGAGGGGACAGGCTTGGGTGTTATATTTCCCGATTTCATTCGTGGTAGGAGTCTTCCCCCATCGTATCTACTTTTATCGCAGAACTTACTGCTATTTTACTCGCAGTCAAATTGATATTTAGCTTCCCTCCTGTTTGTTATACAGTTTTTAGCGACTCTGCCGATCTCCATTTTGTGTTTTCCCGTCCAATCCTCTTTTGTTGTCTACAGTGTTTTAGAATGGCTGTGCTTGCTAGGGACTGCTTTGTGGTTTTGTACCATTGTGGGCAATGAGCATGCTGACGCTCTGGCAAAGGCTGCTGCCTCTCGCCCGTCCTCACCTCTCCCCTGCCTCGCTCACTGATATTCATCTAACCACTCACTGTTTGCTCCCACTGGCAGAGTAGATGGGATGCGGTGGGGGCCAACAAAATGTGTGATATTTGTGGGTAAACGGCCCCTTCATTTGCCGAGGTCTGAATGCAGGTGGGAGACGGCTTTATGCTGGCTCCGAATGGGCCATTCCTGGTTCTCTCATTGATTTTTAATGGAGGACTCTCCCCCTACTTTCTGTGTGGAATGCTTCGTCCCCCTGACTCTTCGGCTTTTGCTGATGGTGTCCACTGTTGGGGAATTGCGCCATCGTTACCTCTCTGAGCACCGGGCAGGAGAGGGATTGTAGTCTTCTGTTGGTACTTGGAGAGGATGCTTGTTGTGGTGGAGGGGGAAACCTTTGCTTGGTGTAGGCAGCTGCACTACCGTGTAAAATTTAGTATACAGTGGTTTTAGTGTTCTTAGTGTTTTAGTGTTTTTCTTGTTTTAATTATGAATTGTATTTTGTGTGTGTGTGTGTGTGTGTGTGTGTGTGTGTGTGTGTGTGTGTGTGTGTGTGTGTGTGTGTGTGTGTGTGTGTGTGTGTGTGTGTGTGTGTTTCATCTTTTCGAGTGCTTTTATTCTCGTTGTCGTCCGGCGGCATATGACCCTGGTTGTTGTATCGCCAGATTTTATTGTATATACTTATTCAGTTCAATTTACCCTACCTACTCTTCTCAACCCTACACTAGCCTACCTCAGCCTACCCTACCCTACCCTGCCATTGCCGACCCAACTCTACCCTACTTTAACCTACCCTCCCCTGTACAGCCCTTTCACCACTACATTACTTTTCCTGTTTTCTTCTCTCTACCTTCGGATGATTTTCTTCACCTCTACAGTAGAGAGAAATTTCGAACTGGAAGGGTTAAATACTGCCATCATCAACCCCATCTCTATCAGGGGATCTCCTAAGCTGAATAAAATCATGCGGTCAGCTAGGACAATGTAAATAAGTTGTTCTCGGCTTGAAAGATTAAATGATTCTGTCCCGTCATCCTAAGAGGGTTTTCTGAAGCTGTAGGATATCGTCAGAAGCTAGCAAAGAGTAAAAGTGACATCCGCAAACCGAGAGCTCTGCGTCCAGCGCTCCGCGGTTCAAGTCCCAGAGGTGGACAGATGTTTTGACGTGTAGACGTTACCAGGGCGTAGCTTGGTGGCCTACCCTTTAATATTCTGGACTAATGGTGGTCTAGCCTCGTGCACCTGCGCTCCACCTCATAAAAAAGAAAATAAAAAGGAAAGCCAAGGGTCATGAATGAACTAAAGGACTGAACTAAGCGGAGAAGAACAAAAATCGTAGAGAAGATCGCCCCAAATTTGATGAGACAGTGTAGTATAACTGAGTGAAATAGGCGTTGGATATGACGGAACTAAACGGCAGTTATACCCACCTCTCTTCTTTACCCTACACTACCCTGATTCAGCCTACCCTACCCTACCCAGCCCTACACTACCCTACCCAGCCCACCACCAGCCAGCCCTCTCTTACCCTGCCATAACCTATCCTACCCTCCCCAACGCAACCATAACCTACCCATGCTAACCCTCGCCTGCCGTAATCGACCCACCTCTATTCAACCCTGCCATAACCGACCCATCCCTACCCTACCTCGGCATAATCAGCCCAATCTAACCTCACCCTGCCAAAACCGACCCAGTCCTACCCTAACCCTGCCAAAACCGCCCCAATCCTACGCCGTCCTGCCAAAACTAACCCAACCTTACCCCACCCGGCCATAACCGACCCAACGCTACCCCACCCTGCCACAACCGTCCCATCCCTACCCTACCTTAACCAAACCAGTCTTATCTAACTCATTGTCCACATTAACACTTTTTTCCATATTCATCTTTCTTCCTCCAGACGATTTTCTTCAACTCTGGAGACAAATTTCGTACTGGAGGGGTTAGATACAGTCACCATCAACCCCTTCACTACGAGGGGATCTCCTAAGCTGAATAAAATCGTCCGGGTACCTAGAACAAAGTAACTAAGTCATTCTCTGTCTGAAGGGGTTATTGTGTCTGGCCCATCATCCCGAGAGGGTTTCTTTAAGCTCCAGGAAATCGTCTAAAGGTAGCAAAGTGTAAACATGACGTAAGCACTTGTTCTAGGCGCCACAAATCGAGTCCCGGAAGTGAACAAAGGTTTTTATATCATATAGACGTTTTATATTTTATATTTTGCAACTTTCAGAGGCATTTACTCAGCTTTAGGAGTCTTATGGATAGGCTCAATCAAACGTATCGAACCTCCCATGTTAGAAAAAAATAGCTTACAGAAATGCGTCCTCGTACTGAAGGGGCGGAATGGACAGATCGAGTGACTAAGATATTGAATTATGTATATGACTGGTTTTGTTGTTATTTCTATTATTATTATTATTATTATTATTTCAGGCAAATGTCCCAGGCTTCTAGACTGGCTGACTAGCGAATATTATTAAGTCTCCCGTGGCTCCGTGCTCCTTCCATTCAAGAGCCTGCACTTCACGCATTCCACGCACAAGATGGCGCCACCGCTGCATTCCTGCGAAGACGAGAGGTCAAGAGGACGACACTTGCTTTTTGTTTGTTTGTTTACTGTAATTGCTTAAAGTTGTGATCCCTCCAACTTGAATGCTCAGTTGTAACTATAGATAACTAGAATACGATGCTAGTCACGAAGAAGGGCTATGAAAAGATACAGAGCTCGTAGTATTGGCTGGATGAATCACTCTTGCGTGATAATCAAAGACGGTGAATAAAACCCACACTTGTAGACGAAGAATATAATTACCAAACAGTTTCGGTGGACACTGCCACCATCTTCAGTGGTCAAGATAGTGAGAGGGAGTGACATACTGACACTACAAGGGTTCCTTTTTATGCGTGTGTGTGTGGAAGGGTGGGGTAACGGTGAGGTGGGGTGGGGTAGATTGTAAGCGGGGATTAACCCAAGGGGGATTTTGGGGGGGACATTACCGGACAGGTCAGGTGTAATTCCTATCTGACCTTACCTGTGTCGTAGCAGGAAGGGACATGTCTCTTCCTGCTACGACACAGGTAAGGTCAGATAGGAATTACACCTGACCTGTCCGGTAATGTCCCCCCCCCAATCCCCCTTGGGTTAATCCCCGCGTACAATCTACCCCCCCCCACCGCACCGTTGCCCCACCCCTCCACACCCACCCGCATAAAGGAACCCTTGTATAGTCAGTCTGTCACTCCCTCTCACTATCTTGACCACTGAAGATGGTGGCAGTGTCCACCGAAACTGTTTGGTAATTATAGTCTTCGTCTACAAGTGTTGGTTTTATTCACCGGCTCGTAGTATTTTTTCTTTTAACTAAGATACATGAAATAAGCTGCAAAAATACGAAAATACGAGCTTACTTAATGTAAATGAATTATAGTACGTTCAAGATGGAGGGAAGGCATTTTGTATTTTGTTTGTGATGTTATAGTGTCTCTCAGGATCCTAGGATCCTCTCTCGGCTGAACCAAATTGTCTGGCGTCAGCTGGAACATGATGCTAGAGTTATGTCGGTCGTGAGGGGGTTAATGGTGACGGTATTGACACTGTCAGGCTCCTATGACTCACTCAGTCGAATAAAATCGTCTGAGTCAGCTGAAATGGGGTACTAGAGTTGTCCCAAGCACCAGAGGGTTAAGAATCTTAACCCTCTGGTGCTTGGGACAACTCTAGTATTCCATTCCAGCTGACAGACGATTTTGTTCGGCTGAGTGAGTCATAGGAGCCTGACAGTTACTACACTGCCACCATTAACCCCCGCATGACCGGCATAACTCTGGTATATCATGTTCCAGCTGACGCCAGACAATTTGGTTCAGCCGAGTGGGTCTGGGGCCTGGGGGGCACTAAATGAAAATATCCAAAATATATTAAAGGGGGGGCTATATCAATTTTGCCACAGGAGGTATACCAAAATTGGACTTTTTAATAAAACCCCCTCCTCTCTCACTCCCTGTGTTTTGTATATGTCCCACCCTCTGTGTGTGTGTGTGTGTCTACTGTGTGAAGGTGGCTGTGGCTATGTACGTGTCTTGGTGTATGTGTGTGTAGTAGTGTGTGTGTCTTGAAGTGTGTATGTAGTAGTGTGTGTGTGTGTCTACTGTGTGAAGGTGGCTGTGGCTATGTACGTGTCTTGTGTGTGTAGTAGTGCGTGTGTGTGTCTTGATGTGTGTATGTATGTAGTAGTGTGTGTAAGTGTCTTGGTGTGTGTGAGCTAAGTGTAAGTATGGGGCCTTGTGGTTTTAAGGAAAGCCTGCTACGCAAACTTCCCTCAGGTACATTTTAAAGAAACCTCTATCACACCGGGACTTGAACCCGGGTCCTCCTGATTGCCAGGCCAGCACCATGCTGACCATGCTACCGCGGCCCCACTAGTATATCGGCTAAAACTTCTACTGTATTTTATTTCTTTACAGGTTACAAAAAATGGGAAATTGAACAACATGCACAGACTAAACTAAATTGTCATGTACCTATTAATGTCGCTTTAGGAGGAGATATCTCGAAATTCCCTGAGCTACTTGGAATACCTAAGCCTGCAGTTTAATGCTAATCATGAACAAGTGCTATGGAAAGAATATAGAGCAGTTGCTACTTATATAAAGGGAGAAAGTAAAAACTGCAACTTAGCCTGCTATCGAACGGCAGGTCTTAAACGATTAACCATATATTACATAAACTTAACACACTGAGTGACACAGAAACTAAACATATGATACAAATTCTTTAATGAAACTTATAATGAGAGTACAAATGACAAAATATACACTGCACAGGAAGACAGTACAGTACTCAGTGGTCAAACTTCCGTGCGAACTCAGAGAATGAAAGCCTATCTGTTGTACCGATTTATAAACGGAAGAGATGAATCGCTAAATTTGATCCACAGTAAAAAAAAAATAATAATAATAATAATAATAATAATAATAATAATAATAATGAATACATAAAACAATAAAGACAAACCATATAGACTACATGTCCACCCTAAACTGACAAAAACCTGGCATCTCTCCACCTTGAATGCTGAGCTGTTTCTAGAGATAAAGACTAGATTATCATGCAAATCACAATGAAGATCTATGGGGAGGATGCAAAACCATAATACTGTCTTATTCTGCCACTTAGATACAGGAACTAAGCAGCAGAAGGACTAAAATTTGTCAAGGTGAGCCAACTACAATGACACAGATGAAGTCTGAGATTATATAATGTGTAATCATGAACTGATTGCATCATTCAGCAAAGATTACAAAAGGAAAAGCTATCAAATCTGAAAGTGTAAGTACTATACAAGATATGATTAACCTTGTACATCCATATTCTGAGATATGCTTCCTATATCATAGCCTACACATAAATTCATCCCCCTCAACAGTAATGGTATATTCCTGCTGTCTCCTGACTTCCAATCAACTTATGAAACCTCTCTCCTAATTCTAGAAGGTATGTTAAGAGAAAATGTGAATATTGATGAGATACAGTTTGGGTTTATGTCAGGCAAAGGGACCACAGATGCCATATTCATTGTTCGACAGTTTCAGGAAAAAATATATAGGAAAGAAAAGGGAATTGTACTTTGTTTTTGTTGATTTGGAGAAGACCTTTGACAGAGTCCCTAGAGAGGTGGTGAAGTGGGCAATGATAAGTGAGTGCATAAGATACGTAGTGGTACTAGAGGTAGACGCGAGATAATGCTGATTTCATGTGTGCCGTGTGTTGGGGAGAGCAGGTGAAGATTGTCAGGCATGGAAAGACTGACCTTGTTGGTGAGTCTCTCGAGTATGTGGAAGAGTTTTGTTATTTGGAAGACATGTTATGTGCTGGAGGTGGGGCTGAAGCTACCTCTGTGGCTAGAGTGAGGAGTTGTTGGAAGAAATTCAGTGAGCTGTTGCCTCTCCTGACGTTGAGAGAGCTTTCCCTCTGTGCTAAGGACCTCTGTATGTGTCATGTGCCAGGAGTGCAATACTGTATGGTAGTGACACTTGGGCAGCAAAGGAAGAGGATATTTCCAGGCTTAAACATACAGAAATGACAATGAGTGGGTGGATGTGCAGTGCGTCCTTGAACGCGAGGCCTTGGGGGGCTAGGTTTATGACTGAAGAGTTGAGAGCAAGGATGGGACTGGAGTGTGTTGTTGTGATGAGGAGGTGCTGACTGAGATTGTCTGGACATGTGGAAAGGATAGGAGCTGACAACTGGGCGCAGAAAGGGATATGTAAACGTTGGGGATAGGGTTGCGAGAGGCAGACCAAAGAAGAGCTGGGATGAGGTCAAAGAGTGTGACCTCAGGGATAGGGGACTGCATAGGGAAGTTGCCAAAGATCTAGCAGCATGGATATCACTAGCACTCAGACATTTTATGCTATCCTTAACCATGCTATACCTAGATCTAGGTTTGGCTGCAATTATTTGGAGAGGGAACAAAATGATGACAATTCCAAACCTGAACACTGACAGAAGAGCCAAACCCTCCTGTTTTGTGCCCATTTTGGGCCTGTCTGAACCTGAATCCCTGGGTTACCCACAGCACATCCTACCAACTCAGTTGCCTGGCGAAAGCTACAATTCCCTACATCGTCATCTGGGAAGAAAGCATACAATGAATGGATGAGAAATAGGGGCGTGGAAGAAGTTGAGAGGCGGAAGAGGGAGTTATATGTTGAAAGGAAGAGAGAGGTGAAAAGATTAGTAAGAGAGAGTAAGAAGAGAGTGGATGAGGAATTTGGAAGGAATTTGAGTGTAAAGTGGAGGGACTGTAAGAAAATGCTCTGCAGAGAGGTGAAAAGAGTAAGACAGGGTGGAAGTGAAGTTAGCAGGGGAGTGAAAGATAAAAATGGTAGATTACTAGTGGAGAAGGGAGAAAAAGTGAGCAGATGGAGAGAACACTTTGAGGAATTGTTGAACGTAGAGGATGGAAGTAATGCGAGTATAAGTGGCTGGGGAATGGCTGGGAGGAGGAGGGAGGTGAGAAGACAGGAAGAAATCAGTAGGGTAGAAGTTGTGGAAGCAATGAAGAAAGTTAAATCGGGTAAAGCCCCAGGAATTGATGGAGTGTGTGGTGAAATGCTGAAGCATGGGGGAGAGATAGTAGTAGAATGGATGTGGAAGATGTGCAGATTGGCCTGGGAGGAAGGTAGAGTCCCGGAGGATTGGAAGTCAGGTTTAATTATTCCCTTGTACAAAGGAAAAGGGGAAAAAGAAGTGTGTGGTAATCATAGGGGCATATGTCTTCTTAGTATAATAGGAAAAGTGTATGGTAGGATACTTATTGACAGAGTTAGAGAAAGAACAGAGAAATTAGTTGGAGAAGAACAGGGAGGCTTTAGGAAGGGAAGAGGTTGTGTAGATCAGATATTCATTCTTAGATCTTTAGTGGAAAAGTTTCTAGAGAAGGGAAAGAAGTTGTATGCGGCTTTCATGGATTTGGAGAAAGCATATGACAGGGTGGATAGACAAGGATTGTGGAAAGTGTTAAGAATATATGGAGTAGATGGGAAGTTGTTGAATGCTGTGAAGAGCATGTACGATGGTGCAAAGGCTGCAGTGCGTGTGGATGGTGAACTAAGTGAATTTTTCTCTTTGAAAGTTGGTTTGAAACAGGGATGTGTCATGTCTCCATGGTTGTTCAATCTGTACATGGATGGGGTAATAAAAGAGGTACAAGGTAGGGTAGTGGATGTTGGAGTGGTCCTGGTGAGAGAGGATAGTGTTTGGAAACTCCCTGTACTGTTGTTTGCAGATGATACTGTGTTGTTGAGTGAAGACGAAGGGGAGCTACAAGGCTTGGTGGACGAGTTTGGGAGAGTGTGCAAGAAACGGAATCTAAAGGTGAATGTAGAGAGGAGTAAAGTGATGGTCTTTGAGAGAGGTGAAGTCAGTGAATGTACAGCGAGGTTCGATGGTGAGGAATTGGAAAATGTGAGTACGTTTAAATACTTGGGCAGTGTGATGAGTAAGGATGGAGGTTTGGAGGGTGAAGTGGTTGAAAGGGTACAGCAGGGAAGAAAGGTTGCTGGTTCTTTGAAAGCAGTGATAAGAAACAGGGAAGTGAGCATGGAGGTGAAAAAGTTACTACATGACAGTATTGTGATACCAACTCTAACGTATGGAAGTGAAGCTTGGACGTTGTTGGAAGGACACAAGTCAAGAGTGAGAGCAGTGGAAATGAGTTATTTAAGAGGAGCCTGTGGAGTCACATGGACAGACAGGCTGACGAATGAGGATATAAAGGAGCGTTGTGGTGTGGATGTGATAGGAAGCGTTATGAGAACACACTGAGGTGGTTTGGCCATGTGGAGAGGATGGAGGGTGAAAGACTGACGAAGAGAGTGTATGTGAGTGAGGTGGAGGGGGGAAGAGGGAGGGGGAGGCCGAGGATGAGATGGAGGGATGGGGTGGAGAGGTATATGAGAGAGGGGGGTGTGAGGTGGAAGCAGGCCAGTGAAATGGCGGGGGACAGGGCGACTTGGAGGCGATTTGTTTGTGGCCACCCCAAACGGGATTAAGGCGTCTGGCAATAGATGGAGATAGATAGAAGATTAAATAACTAAAGCTAACACTGATTTGAACTAATACACATCTGGTCCACAGGTCGTGCTGGAGTCTGCTGCCTTGTTGCTGCTTCCTTGCTACACTGGTCATACCCTGCTGAAGTTTGGTCTGCCCTGCCGTGGGAAGCCTGACGGTGGTGTGGTGTCTTCACCTACTCTGAGATGCCTGGTGGTGTGGTGGTGGTGGAGGTGGTGGTGGTGGTGGTGGTGGCGGTGGCGGCGGCAGGGTGTCGTGTCTTCCCCAGCCGTGAGATTACTTGCTGCTGCTGCTGGTGATCTGCCCTGACCTGCCGAGAGAAGCCTGGTGGTGATGGTGTGATCTGCCTTGCAAGTCGGGTCGCTCCCCTCCAGGATGTTCTGTGGACAAATGCTACTTTTGAATGCATATTTTATATTGCTGTCTCTGTTAATGTATTTTGTACTGAAGTATTAATAATGAAAACTTAAATTTTCTGTCTTGTTTCATTACCTTTTTAACTGTGGCTTTGACTTAATATAGGTGATAAGTATATTGCGCTCTGCAGTCTTGTGTGTTGTGGGGACGGCTTTTGTGATGAGCTAAGACATTCTGATCGCTTCACCAAATTACTGCTCAGCCGTGTGATCAGTGGACATAAAAGATTATACAATACAATGATATACAGCTAAGCATAAAAAAGGTTATGGGAATTCTCCACCATGCAATCAAAATGGACCTAAATTAAAGCCTATATTATAAAGCTAAGCCTGAAGAGGGTTATGGGAAGTAGATAATGATGCAGGATAGACACTGGTAATGTTCACTGAGCCGTGCCCGCAACACACAAGAACAGGGTGGCGTAATATATGGACCACCTTGTATAATGAGAGGCCGTAAGTGTGTGCTGACCCACAAACTTGCCATCAATGCCCCGTCATAACGATTATTGTGTCTTGTAGGAGGCACAAAGAAAACAGGCCACAGAATACCTCCTTGTCTCTTGTTCCTCCTACACAAACATACACGCCTTTCACTTTAACTTGGCACAGAGTTTCATTTAAAGCATACCAGAATGTCACGCAGATCAGTAGCAGAAACAGCCAATACTACAGCCCAACATCCTTTCCACGGCACTCATTCGTGACTACCATCATATTCTAGTGATAACTATCGCTACTACTCGGCAAACCGTATGGAAACTATAAGCTATCTGTCTATCCATCTATCTATAGCCAGACGACTTAATCCCGTAAGAGGTGGCCACAAACAAGTCGCCTCTATGCCACCCTGTCCCCCGTCATTATGCATCACTCCCCCTAATTCACACCGTCTCTCATATACATCCCAACTCCATCCTCCACTTATAAGTAATACATTAAAACAACCGTGAATTACTGCCGCACAAGCTGAGCCGTAATCATATCCAACACAAACACGAAGGAGCTTTAAAGAACAGAAAACAATACCTTGATAGCAGAAGACACTAAGACCACAAGTACTGACAGCCTACACCAAGAAACATAACTAATTTCAGTCAGAGACCAAGTGAATATGAGAGGCACACAGTTCATCACTTCAGCTCAAGATCCGTCCCACCTTTGTAACCTTATGTTGCATCATCCTCTCCACAAACAAAATCGAACAACCGCCCAACACTACACAGAGTATCTTAGCAACATATCCCCTCCTCCACCCGACTCTACACTTCCCAGACACATACGCAAACTCACAAACACCCCAGTCAGCCAAAACTTTCTGCCAAACACATACATAAACACACAGACACCCCAGCCGGCCAAAACTTTCTATACCAAACACATACATAAACACACAGACACCCCAGCCAGCCAAAACTTTCTACCAAACAGCATCCTTCATGTGCCACCACCAGGCATACACCCTTCAGACACTACCGAACCCAAAGACACGAGCACACTAACCTTCCCTGCTACAATGCTAACACAAAATATAACACACATACAATCCCCTGTGTTCATACTGCAAAGTGGCACCCCCACACCACAGCACACCCACTCACTTCCTGCACCACACCACCACAACACAGACAATCCTTCAATATAACACAGGGTTCACATCCAGAGGAGCCTAAGATGTAACAAGAACAACAACAACAACTCAGGCCAAGTTAAAGTGAAACGAGTCTAGTTACGAAAGGAAAATTATTTCAAGTTATTTTGTAAGCACTTCGGGTACACAAAGTTACAAGGCCACAGGGAACGAACTGCATACCGAGGGTGTAATACTACGGCAGCTTAGGGGGCTTTATACCACCTTTTCTTCAGTGATTTATTGTTCAAGCGAGCGAGCGTAGAGAGCAAGCAAGCTAGAACACTATATGACATGGTATAATAGGGTGGCAGAGAACAGCGCCAAGACTGTGTTGTCTAGGAAACTATTAAAGCCACAACGGATCTATGGACATCATTAGAAACCTAGTAAAAAAAATAATAGGAGTTACTTAAGGGACTTTTTTCAAAATCTGCCTCGCCAGTTCTGATAAAAGGAAAATAAACGTACCAAACTGAGCACCAGAACCGAGTTATTCTAGAAGTTAAAAGCTACTGCAGATCTGTTCAGACAGCTGGAAAGCTTATGAAGAAGCAATTGGTACTACTTAAGTTAAATAGACTTAGCTTTTAACATCAAGCGAGATGGATGGATGGATGGATGGATGGACGGATGGATGGACGGATGGATGGACGGATGGATGGACGGATGGGTGGATGGATGGACGGATGGATGGATGTAGAATCGTGGATGCTTGGACCGATGGTAGAGTTCCTGCTGTTTCGTCCTTCCACCTGCCGACAAAAATCATCATCAATATCATGATCATCATAATCATCATCATCGTAGTTGTCGTCCTCATTACCACCACCATCATCATCATCATTATTATTTACACCGTCATTCTCATTATCATTACCATTCTCCTCCTCCTCCTCATCATCATCATCATCATCATCATCATATTATCATTATCACCTACCTTTCTATCTATATCTGTTTATCTATAGCCAGACGCCTTAATCCCGTAAGGGGTGACCACAAGCAAATCGCCTTCATGATGTACTGTCCTCTACCATTTAGCTCAAGTATCCCAGTCATATGTTTCTACTCTTTCCCTCCATCTCATCGTCGGTCTCCCCATCCCCCTCTATCCTTCCAGCTAACTCATGTGCACTCTTCTAGTCATTCTCTTATTCGCCATCCTCTCCACATGGCCAAACCATCTCGAAGTGTTTCTCTTAACGCTTTCAGTCTCATCCACATCGGCATCACAACGCCCCTTCATCTGCCCATTTGTCTGTCTGTCTCTCCATGAAATTCCACATTCTCCTCTCAAGTAGCTCATTTCCACCGCTCTCACTCTTGACTTGCGTCCTTTCAACAAGATCCAAGCTTCACTTCCATACTTTAAACTGGGAATCACAGCATGCAGTGCCCTTTTTTTTCATACTTTCATCTCCAGTTCCCTCTTCCTAACCACTGCTTTTTAGAGAATAAGCAACCCTCCTTCCCTGACGCATCATTCCAGTCACTTCATCCTCTAATCATCCATCCTTATTCATCACATTACATAAATATTTAAATGCACTCATATTCTTCCATTTCCTGACTATGCAGCCTCACTGTGCATTCTGTAACCTCATACGTTGAGATGTTAAAGCATCACCACCATCAGCGTCAACATCATCATCACCATCAATATCATCACCATCAGCCTGTGACACACCACTGCATGATAAGGACCCTCTCACCTTTCTCCACTCTGATCCATTGATTGTTAAGCCTGTGGTGTGGAAGGGTGGTTGGTGTGGTAAAGTTTGGGGTGGTGTGGTGTGGGGTGGTGTGGTGTTGGGTGGTGTGGTTTGGGGTTGTGTGGTGTGGGGTTGTGTGGTGTGGGGTTGTGTGGTGTGGGGTTGTGTGGTGTGGGGTTTTGTGGTGTGGGGTTTTGTGGTGTGGTATGGTATGGTATGGTATGGTATGGCGTGTTGTGGTGCTGTGCGGCTTCACTGTCCCTAAAATCTGTAGGAATGTAGAACCTCGTTCGAAAATCATTAGTGAGAAGCAGATGGACATGGCCGC